>NC_132792.1:10000000-10030000 GCF_048418805.1 Vulpes vulpes
TGGGAGGGGTTTGGGGCTGCAGAGAGAGGGGACAGAGGGGCAGAGCTTACGGAGCATAGAAACACAGCGTCTTTGGAGATGGAGAGTCACCTCAAGTGGCCAGAGAGCAGGGTTAAATGAGGACATGGACATTTGGGCTGCAGTGTCAGGCCACAGACCCTGGCGTGGTGGCTCATCTGCATGACAGCAGAGTGGGTGGCCTTCTACAACCCAAATGGTCTCATAGTTCGTCCCGCATGTAAGAGGGTTAAGAATCACTGGTTTGGAGTGTTTTCTACCTGGAAAGGGAATCAACAGATGCAGTAGTTTACCCTACCATAGAACTTTCTTTGACATTTTGATTGTTACGGCTCATCAAAGTCTGAAAGTGTGAGATCTGATAGCCAGTCCTAAGACTCACACTGAGGACCACGCTGAAAAGAAACACCTACTCGAACAGCATTCAGAGCTCGGAGGATTCCGTGAGAGGCTGCCCCGGAGTCCGTCAGCATCTGTGACGGATCACGGAAATGTACCGATGGTTGGAAGGAGTGTCTTATTCAAATAAAGCTATATTTGTTGAAAATCATTGGCCTCCGTAACACCAGTTTAGCTAGTTGCTTCTTGCAGCAGTGTCCTCGAGTTATAGAAAGTTCTGTCCCAGGAGGCCCCATTTTAGCCTTCCAGCAGCCTCTCCCTATCTGGGAGGTTCAATGGGACGAGCGGTGATAGAGGGGTGATTAGTACAGATCCTGGAGGCAGACCGCTTGGCTCTGCATCCCAGCTCTTGCCCCTACCAGCTACTTGACCTTGGGCTTGGTTGTACCACTTTGTGTGTTTCTTCATACACAACGTGGAGGGCAATTGTATTATGTACGTCATGGACCTGATTCCAGTGACGTACTTACCCCCCGGACGTCACTCCTAGTAAACGCTCAGTGAACGGTGGTCGCTATTATCGACGTTCCCATCCAGGGGTCAGGACAGGTAGTAGACTTGTGGTCAGGACTTCCAGGTATATCAGGTAGCCAAGCGACCTGCAGCCACTGGTTCACTTAACTTCGTTTCCTCATCTTTAAAATGAAGATAATGAGGCCAGCTCTTCATGTTGTTATGAGGAGGAAAAGCACTGGGGCCACTGTGGGTGCCGTGGAGCTGACCCACCGTGTAGGGCAGAGCTCAGAGCTTTGGCCAGTCCTGGCCTCTGCACCTGTCCTGCAGTTTCTGAGTCTCCTCAGTGGCACCTGGGGGATTCCATGCGTGTCTAGGCAGGGGAGGAAGGGCCGTGCCTGGAGTTTCCACCGCAGGGTGGGCAAGGAAGCAAGTTAGAGCCCCAGAGGTAGCTGTGCCCTGCAGGTACCAGGGAGGCCTCCTGGCCGGCCGCCTGGCAGCTTGGGGCTCTGCTCCTCCCACCATGGCATGGGTCACACAGGAGCCCCCTTGATTCTCACCAGTCTTTCTGCCTTGTCCTGGTCAAAGACCGCGTGTGTGCTTTTGCTGCTCCCGCATTAGAAAGTGCTTCACTGTTCAGGCGCCCTGTCCCCCACAGAGGACCTGCCCTGCTGCTCTTACCAGTCAGGTTTGGACAGTTTCCTTTTTGGAGCACCCATCCCTGTTCAACATGCACCCACTCCACATTACTAGTCTAGTGTATACACGTGCATCTCCCAGGCCAGATCAGAAGCTCTGCACGAGCAGGGACATCTTACTTGCTTTTGTGCCTCTTGCTCTTATGTTCATGCCTTGCACACAGTAGATGCTTAATAAATGCTATTGTCTAAGTGAATGATGAAGAAGTGCCTTAAGGTCCTGCCCTGCAGATGGCCAGTCATCACCAGCCTGCTGAATAGTGCCCACACACACACAGTTGGTGGGTTGTGTGTTTCTTCTGAGCCTGGCTCCCAGGGCTGGTCTACCCGGCATGCCACCTCTGGGCGCATTAGAAGTTTTACTCTTCTTTCCTTGCACCCAAGCTAAGGACAAGATCCAGAGCCAACGGGACGTCCCCAAAGTCCTATAACCTTATAGGCCTTGCCTGGAAGCAGGCTGCTCATCTTTTCAGCATAGCCTTTGGAGAGCAAGAAAAACATCATCGTAGCCCCAACCAGTTTTGTTTTGAAGTTACAAATGCATACTGTTCTCCCTGGAGTCTTTTAAATTCCTTTCCGGAACCAGAGGGGTGCCCGTCTGCCAAATCCTCAACCCCCTCATTCCGTTTCCCTGTCTGAAGATGCAACTTGACACCTGATTCTTCCCATAGGTAACGATGTGGGTCCATCATCATCAAGTAAGACCGCAAACAAGTTCGAGGGACTGTCTCAGCAATCCAGGTAAGGCGCCTTCATGTTCCTGCTGCCACTGGGATCATAGCTGACCGTTCCGAATTCTAGAAGTGGGTTTTAGGGCAGCCCAGGTGGCTCAGCAGTTTAGTGCTGCCTTTGGCCCAGGGCGTGATCCTGGAGTCCTGGGATCGAGTCCCACATCGGGCTCCCTGCATGGAGCCTGCTTCTCCCTCTGCCTGGGTCTCTGCCTCTCTTTCTCTCTCTCTCTCTGTGTCGCTCATGAATAAATAAAATCTTTTAAAAAATAAATAAATAAGTGGGTTTTAGCGGCAGTCTGCTGGAAGTGTGGTCTGCCAGCTGGTGCTGATAGCGAAGAGGACCTAACATTCGCTGTCCATATGCACCCGTCCCTGGTGGCTGGCCACCACGAGTCACACCCATCCAGCTTCTCCTCCCATCAAGGTTCCCCACAGGGCCAGACCTCATTTCTTGATGTCAGAGTCCATCAGAATGAGGTTTAATTTTGAATTTTTTTAAGATTTCATTTATTCATGAGAGACACAGAGGCAGAGGGAAAAGCAGGCTTCCTGCGGGGAGCCCGGTGTGGGACTCGACCGCAGGATCACAACCTGAGCCCAAGGCAGATGCCCAACCACTGAGCCACCCAGGTGCCCCCTATTTTTAATTTGTTTAGAGAAATTGCTCTGTTTTGTTACTTTCCCTCTTGACTCCTTCTTGCTGTCTTGGGAATGAAAACAGTCCTCAGGGAAACCCGACAGCCCAGAGATTTTCAGACTTAAAAATATGACTTTAAGTGCCCTGTTTTGTAAGATTCTCTTAGGCAGGACTAAAAGCAGCGACCCTTTCTTCCCTCCTTCCACGGAAATGGGATACTTGGGAAGATCTTCTATAGGCACCACGTAGCCAATTGCAGCACAGAGGGTTTTCTCTAGAGGCGCGATCCAAGATAAAGACACAAAGAGCCACTTCCAGTCCCCAAACCTCAGGGAGCGTCAGCTGGTATAGGGGGTTACTTTCCAGAGTTTATCAAAGAGAAAAACAAAGTCCTCATTTATTTTAATGCCACCGTCCTATTTAGTCTCAACTTTACAAGATAGGCCGATTACTGTTTCCTCAGTTTTGCAGATGAGAGAACGGCCCTGAGAGTTTGAGAGGTTAAGTGGTGGCAGATGTCAGAGCTGGACTCGGCCCAGTGTCCTCCAGACTCCAAGGCCCATAGTCCCCTTCCCTCACGTCCACCCACCCATTCCCACTCCATCCCCTCTCCAGCCTGCTCTGGGCAACTCACACTGCAGTTCTGGGGTCATCTTCCAGAGGGTGGGGGCATCTGATCACATGGAGAGTGCCCACAAAATGCTTTTTAAACAGAATCAAGCTGCATCCATGCACGCGGCGGCAACCTTATGTTCCCTCCTGGGGAAGAAAGCCAGGCCCGTGAGTGTTTGGTGCTGACCCAGGGCCTCTGTCGGGAATAACTGCCGTGCTCACGTCAGGAATCGGCAGGTGTGCTTCCCTGAGAGCATGCCGAGCCCGGACGTGAGAAACACACGCTCCAGAGGCGTCCAAGGCAAGACTCTGTGTGTTCACCTTTTCCAGATTCGCAGCCCGGGGGCGGTAGGATTTCATGAGAGCTGAGGAGAAAGCAGTTAGGAGATGCATGTCATCTTCTTTAACTTTGTTCTGTTTGTTTGGTTTGGCTTTCCCTCTGCTTTTATTTTATTTTTTTTTTTTTAAGATTTTATTTATTCATGATAGACACAGAGAGAGAGGCAGAGACCCAGGCAGAGGGAGAAGCAGGCTCCATGCAGGGAGCCTGACGTGGGACTTGATCCCTGGTCTCCAGGATCGCGCCCTGGGCCAAAGTCAGGCACCAAACCGTTGTGCCACCAGGGATCCTTCCCTCTGCTTTTAAATGCAGTTAGGAGAGAAAGAGGGGAAAGCCAGTTCTTAGGACAGAAGAGGACAAATGAGAGATTCAGAGGGGCTCTTGGCACGTGGGACTCAGGTGCTCGGCTGCTGCTTCTCTTTGGGTCTGCACGCTCTGGCCTCCTCTGAGAATAGCTCCAGCCTCTTGCTAAGGGAGCCCAGTGGGTGCCAGCTAACAGGTGGCACCTGCAGCCCTGGCATTTTGATGATGGCAGGTGTGTGGGGAGGAACATTGGATGATTCAGAATACATGGGGTGGACTTCTATTCCCAACACTTGAGTGTTTTTCCCTACTCATTTTATAAGGGCCCCAAGAGGAGGGGAAGCTCAGGGAGAGAGCCCAGAGGTCTGAGAGCCCAAGCTGTCTACTCTGGTGCCATGGAGGACGCAAAGCCCTGGCAATGAACAAAGCTGAGATCTCAATTTATAGCTCCTCCCCTTGGCCAGCCTTGGGACCCTGGGCTGAAATTCCCCAGACTTCAGTTTCCCCGCCCGGAAGTGAGGGTGGCGAGAGGTAGGGTGAGAGACACTAATCCCTCGAGGAGACTGACTTCTGTGCAGTACCCTGGGTCACGCGCTACCAGGCGCCAGGTGCTCTCAGACGTTGCCTCTGAGGGCAGGTTTCAAGGGGAAGAAGTGGTAACTTCATCACTCACAGAGTTGACCTTTCCACCCTTCCCTGGGTCCTCCCCAGCCGGGCACATTTTGAACTGTGGAAAACAGACCGTCCTCTTTCATTAAAGAAATTTTGAAAGGGTTTTTAGAGAATTCATCAAACTCTTGTGATTTTTTTTTTTTGAATATGATATCACTAATGATATTGTAGCATCTTGAGATTCTAAATGCTTCTTATTTGTTAACCAGCACCGGTTCTGCAAAGACTGCCCTTGGTCCAAGAGTTCTTCCTAAACTACCTCAGAAAGGTAAGATTTCTCTTTCTCGTGTTCATGTAACTAGACCGTCACTGTGCCCTCCAAGGGGACAGGTGCCTCCGTCTCTTTCGTACATGGCTTGATCCCAGATGCCTAAAGCAGTACCTGGCATGTCGTAGATGCCCAATAAATATTTGTTCAGTGAAGAAAGAGATTTATAAACTCAAGTTTTGTGATTAGCAAAAACACCATACTTTACAAAACAAAACCCAAAAAACTCCCAGTCCTTTTTTAGGAGATATGTTATCATCCCTGGGTATGGGGATACCATTCCTTCCCAGAGAGACCTGGGAACCACCACCACCTCCACCCTCACTCGTGTGGCCTGGGCAGAGGACTCGGAAGCTCCCCAAAGCCTCAGATTCCTCACCTCTAAACATGGGCAAGAATACCTGCTTCGTGAGGTTTTGTAAGGACGAAATGAGATCATGGCTTCAGAAAGCCCCTCGCTTTCTGGGGCACAGAAATCCTTCCCTGGGATGGCATCCATCATGCAAAGTAGAGATACTCGTGCTCTGAGAAGTACAAGAAAGCAGTGTCTGTGAATGCCGCTGCCTTGCCAAGCGAAGACACTCGGTTCTTTGACCAAATCTTCCTTGATCCTGATCGAGCTTTTCATCCGTATGACCAGCATGTCCGTTGTCTTATCTGCTCCCCCTCCTTTGTTGCCAGCTCCCCATCGGGGGCTGAGATTACCGAGATGCCTTTGTTTCATTCCATCCATCCTCACTTAGGCCCACGAGGCCAGAGGGCCCAACGTTGGGTGCAGGCAGAGGCTCAGGTCAAGACCTTTGACCCCAGAAGTCAAAGTTAGGACTCCGTGGTGGGAAGCTGGGATCCACCCCTCTCCCGAGGCCTTTGGCCAAGTGGCGTATTTGGAGGTGCACCTGCCAGGCTCCTGTACTGTAGTACAGTGAGAGTCCGGTGGCTTCCAGTTCATTCTCCATGGAACACAGAGGAAGCTTCCCTGGATTTACTGAGTCTTTATCTCAGGTCATTGTTTTCTTCTTTTAACCTCAGCCCAAGATGCTGTCCTGGTCCCAGAGAAGCTTGAGGTGTTTCGGCAGCACTGCTCCCACTTATCTGCAGTCTGCCCAGATTTGAGCCTGTGCTCTTCCCACATCAATTATCGATTGCACGTTACCACCGATTCCTTCCACCTGCCCGCCCAGCTCCCTTCTTTTTTTTTTATTTTTTTTTATTTTTTTATGATAGTCACAGAGAGAGAGAGAGAGGCAGAGACATAAGCAGAGGGAGAAGCAGGCTCCATGCACTGGGAGCCCGATGTGGGATTCAATCCTGGGTCTCCAGGATCCTGCCCTGGGCCAAAGGCAGGCGCCAAACCACTGCGCCACCCAGGGATCCCCCCAGCTCCCTTCTTGCTTCTAAACCGCAGCCATCCTTAGCCCCACTACCCCCCCACCCCCACTCCGTGGCTGCTGCCTCCTTCTCACTGCTCCTCCCCTCTCCCCGCCCCAGCCAGCATCTCTCTTCTAACACTCTCCATCCTCTTCCGCGCACCTCCTGTGTGGCTTCTGCTCACCTGACCAACCCTGGGCTGCTCCACACACTGGGACGTGCTAGAGAAGCACAGGACAGCAGCTCCGCTCTGCTTCCTGACCGCTGGGCTCACACGGGCCTCTGATGGTGCCTGGCACCCTCCATCTCTGGGATCCACTGACTCGCCACTGCCCTAGCCCTCCTCTCCTTCACACCTTCTCTGTGCTCCTAGAAACCTCACTTCTGTTTTCTCAGGGAACAGGACGTAAGCCCACCCCCGTCCACCCTCACCGTCACGTGCCCTGCCTGCCTGCACTTGTCCCCCAGAAAGCAGCTGGCCACGTCCTCGGGACGACCCCATGCTGATACATGAGCCCCACTCCCACCCCTCCTGACTCGGGGACGGTGCCTTGGCACACGTACCCCTCTTCACAGTGGCGTTCACGCTGAGCCATTCCACCAGAAGCAAGTGTGCTGTGAGCATCCCAGCAGGACCAGCTCCCTCCAACCACCGCCTCATTGTACTGCTCCTTTTCTTTTCTCTTGCCTTTTTTTTTTTTTAACTGGTTTTGAAATTACCCATAAGCCTATACAAAAATACTTTAAAACACAGAGTAGCCTCCTCCACCTCACCGCCAGAGGCTCATCACGCAGCTCCAGCAATGACCAGTTTATGCCTGAGCTGGTTTCGTCTGTCTCCCATCCCCAGCAAGTCCCGTGGCAGATGTGCACATCATACCACCTAGACACGCTACATACCATTATCACGTCTCAGACACTCTCGCATTTTAAAAATCCAACGTTTCTTAATACCTTCAAATCCCCAGTTTACATTTCTGATTGTCTCATAAATACCCTTTTTTTTTTCCCTTCCTTTAACAAATTGTTCACATCAAGAGTGAATGAAACAAGGTCCAGCTGACGGGACAATTGGCGAGTTGGTCTCTTGTGTTTCTTAGGCTAATAGTCTCCCTGCATCTCTCCCCTTTTCTCATAGTTTATGTGTGGAAGGAACTGAGCTGTTCATCCTAGTAGATTTTTCCAGTTTGGGTTCTGCTGACCTCATCCCCATGTGATGGTTTAACATGCTCCTCTGTCCTCTGTGTCTCCTGTCAATCAGAAGTTGGATCTCCAGACCCAATCAGATACAAGTTCAGGCTTCAGCAAAACTGCTTCCTGGGCGGCAGTCGTGTGTTCTTCTCACAAGAGGTGGATGCCGTCTGGTTGTCTCTCTTTGTGTGAAGTGTGCGGCTGTTCATGCTCAAAGCCAAGGCCCATCCACCCATCCTGCATTAGAATCACTGCACGAGGCCACTGGCCAGTGCTCGAGTATCGGCCCTGACTCTTACACGGCTCGTCTGCAGCAACCCCTTTTGTTGGGAATCTGGACCCCAGTCTTGCAGGGTTTTTCTTCATTTGCTTCCTCCTCTTCAGTTGTGTGCTTAGAAGCCATTCTCAGGGGTAGAATGATCACGGCCAAGGGAAGAGCGTTTCAGTAGGCTGTACTCTGGGTGGTATTGCTTCGTATCCATTTCCTTCCACCCAGTCCTTTCTGCGCACACCAGCTGCACCATAACCTCCCAGGTTTTTGTAAGGAGTGGGGGTCAGTCTGGGAACGCCCGTTCCTGTCTTGTTCTTAATGGGCCTCACTCCAGCGGTGTACTCCCTGTGGTCCAGTTTTTGGGGGAGAGTTTGCTGGTCATTCCTTCAGAGTTAAAAAAATGCAGTTCGGAAAGGACTTTTCATTGGAGCCAGGGAAACACAAAACCAGCTTGGAAATAGAATAGCCAAAGGTTGGGCAAGCTTCCCTACAGGAGAAACTATTTTCTCATTTTGTTCCTGCCTATTATAATAGTATATGTATTCATTCTAGAATATTTAAAAAATATACAATCAAAGAGAAGAAAAATACAAACCACCCGATTCTTTTATCACCCAACAGAAACACTTTCACTGTACTTTTTTGTTTTAGGTTTTAAGTTACGGTGTGATGTTTTGTTTTGTTTTTAAGGTTTCATTTATTTATTCATGAGAGACACAGAGAAAGAGGCAGAGACACAGGCAGAGGGTGAAGCAGGCTCCCTGCAGGGAGCCCGATGTGGGACTTGACCCCGGGATCACAACCTGAGCCAAAAGGCAGATGCTCAACCACTGAGCCAGCCAGGTGTCCCTGATTTGGTTTGGTTTGGTTTGGTTTTTTCTTATAGTAGATCAGAAGCATTTCCTGTAACAAATTGCATGCGGTCTGACTTTTCCTGGCTGCATAGTATTCTGTTGTCTGGTGCCTTGAAGTCTAGGGCAGGCCCTGCCGTCCTGCCTCCACACGGCCTGCATGTAGCTTTTTCGCTGGAACGGTGCCGTGCTGAGCATTCAAGCACGAGCACCTCAGCCTGGCTTTGATCCTTTTTTACAGAATAAATTCCTTGAACTGAACGTGAATGTTTTGGGGTTCTCTCTGCCCAGCACCTACAGTTGCTGTTCCCCCGCCAGTGGCTCACAGCACGGCTCACCAGCCCCGCTGCCTCAGGGATTCCCCCAGCTTCCCCCATCACTGCCTGCCTCAGACATCCGTTTACCCAGTTGGCGATTTGCAAGAGAGGACGTTGGCTTGCTTGAACTCTGAGCTGGGGCACATCAGCTGAAGTTCAGGGGCCGGCCCGTGCGCTGGGACGTGGCCAAGCAGGCCATGAGCAGAAGCAGCCACAGTACAGCTTGTGACAGTTTGCAACACTGGGGTTCATCTTTCCTTTCCTTTTAATAAGTTTGAAGAATATCTTTCTGAATATATCGTACTTCTAGAATGAAAGTCTTCGTTTGACTTGCTCAGTGTGCCTTCTGTCAGCTGTCTCCTTGCAGGATGCATACACTGTGCTTGGCCTCTCTACCAGGAGCCAGAGTTCCAAAAATAAGTAAAAATATGAATCCCGGCCCCAAAGAACCCTGCCTGACAGTAAAGATAATACTCTTATATGATACTTAGAGCCTGTCAGGTCCTATTGGCAAATTTTTTACCTGTATTAACTCATATTTTAGAAATAAGGAAGGTGAAGCACAGAGAGGTTGTGTAATTTACCGAAGATCACACAGCAAGTTCAGTAAGTGGTGGAGCTGCACTTGGAGACATGTCCTTAGTGCCCTCGGTCCTACCGACAAAGCTGTGCAAAAAGCCTTGGGAACGCTTCCACAACCTAGAATCCCCAAGCTGTGCAGAATTACACAGCCGTGGCCATACAGAGAATAGAGAGGACCTGCCTAGGAAATCCTCCCAAACATATTGAGTAGGCAAGACACGAAGTTGCAGACAAAGTGTGTGTTGTAATCCGGTGTGTGGTTTCCTAAGTACGTGTGGTTGTATCACCAAAATGTAACAGAGGTTAGCTCAGGGGGTGGTGGGGAGGAGGCGAGAGGAGAGGCCTTTCACCGCTCCTGTAGTATAGGGATCCTAGAGACGGGGTCATTCATCACGAATCCTGCTACAGCTACAGAACAGAATGCAACACTAAAAATTATGTACTGCTGCCAGAGGAATTTTGTTGACCTGGCATATGCCTGCCTCTCGCTAAAGCGGTGTGCAGATAAAAGCAGATGAAAGTTTTACCTATGGAAAACACATAGAAAAGTCCAGAAGGAAATACGGCACATTACCGTCAATGGCTACATTTAGGTGGCAGGCTTGTAGAAAACTTAACTCTATCCTTCTAATTTTCTGTAACCTGTTTGTATTATAGTCATTTTTTTTTTTAATTCTGGATTAGTTTGGACATCCTGTTCTTATGTAACTGAGGCACGAAATCGCATACGGTCCCGTGGACGCCTTCTAGGCTTCCAACTTTCATCTTCTAAGAACGGGCACTCACTCTCCATCGGTCCTCCCGGTGACCGAAGGAGGGGGCAGCGCTTCCCCACCTCGGGGTCCCCTCTGGTGACCTTGCTGTCTGTGGTTGCTTCCCACAGTGGCACTAAGGAAAACAGAAACCAGCCATCACCTCTCCCTAGATAAAGCCAACATCCCGCCCGAGATCTTCCAGAAGTCATCGCAGTTGGCAGAGTTACCGCAGAAGCCACCACCTGGAGACCTGCCCCCGAAGCCCACAGAACTGGCTCCCAAGCCCCAAATTGGAGATTTGCCACCGAAGCCAGGAGAACTGCCCCCCAAGCCGCAGCTGGGCGACCTGCCACCCAAGCCCCAGCTGGCAGACTTACCTCCCAAGCCACAGATGAAGGACCTGCCTCCCAAACCGCAGCTGGGGGACCTGCTGGCGAAACCCCAGACCGGAGATGTCTCACCCAAGGCGCAGCAGCCCCCCGACGTCACGCAGAAGGCACACCCGGCAGATCTCTCCCCAAATGTGCAGTCCCGAGACGCCATCCAAAAGCAAGCATCTGAAGACTCCAATGACCTCACGCCCACTCTGCCAGAGACGCCCGTACCACTGCCCAGGAAAATCAATACGGTGGGTAGACATCAATTTTGAGGCTTTTGCAAAACTCCACTGCTCTCCGAAACCTGGCGGGAGAGTCTGTGCCCCAGCTAACACAGAAAAATCACAAGCTTGCTCACCTACGCTGGCTGTGGTTCAGGCATGGTGGTGGAGCAGAGTCTAGCGGTTAGGGACGCGGGTGTTGGACTCCAGCCGGCGGGCTTCAGGACCCGCCCTGAGCTCCCGCTCTCACTGTGTGACCTGGGCGCGTTCCTTACCCTCTCTGAGCCCGGTCCCCTGGTACACAGGAAGGAGCTAATGCAGCCGCTGAGCTCACGGGCAGTTCGGTGCAGTGAGGGATGAGCGGCAGCGCGCGCACACTTGTCTTAGAGCCTGGAGGATGACATTTCCCTTTCTTAGAGTCACAGGAAGGCAGGTTCCCTCTCAGGGTTCTGAAAATCTCCCACTCAGCTCTCCCCGCATCTTCCAGAGGAACCAGAGGCAAAGCCCAATGAGACTTGCACAAGCACAGTTCGGCTGACACCCCACATTCCCTCCTTTTCCTGAAATGCTCTCTACTCTACAATATACCGATTTTATTTTAATATAAAAATGCTTCCCCTCCCCCCCCAAAAAAAACACTCTTTTTTTGGGAAAGCGCCCCGGGAGCATTCAGTGTACTGTCTGCACCGCCCACGGCTGCACCCCCGTGGCTGAGGAGCACAGTTAGTGAGGAACCGGAAGGCCTCCCACTGCACACAGGGGATCCGCCCTCGCTCATTATCAAATCAGCATTGCAGTAAAAGTGTGTCACTTCCACGCTAAGGGAAGGGCAGGAGAAACAAAGCCCGTTGTCCCTCGGGCTGGAGACCACCGCAGTCCGTGTGTACGGCGGCAGACGCCTCTGCTCTTCACGGGGGCGATGTCCCGAGAGCCCAGGCACCGCCAGGCACCTCGATGTACGGGATCCCAGCGCGTGCCGTGCACTTGCCAGTTGTTTTATGACCTCATTTCATCCTCCCCGTTATCAAGTATCACCTAGGGGCCATGGGCCCAAGACAACGAAGACTCGCAAGGCCTCGGTTCCTCTGCCCCACCAGCCCCACCGCTCGCGCCCCGGGAGGAACCGCAGGAGGGAGTGGGGTGACTTAGGGAGAAACCAGGGACAGAGAGAAGTCACTTGACCCAACACATTGAGAGCCAAGGCTTGCTTTTTTCTTTTTTTAAAAAAACAAATTATTTAATCAGTGAGGCACCAAAAACCTCCTTTGGAAGATGGTTTCTCCATTCCCGTCTGTCTGCAGAGAACCAGACGTCCCGCAGATAAAAGTACAAGTGAAAACTGATCAGAAATTAAAACATTTTGGGCAACTGCCTAGAATCCTCCCAGCCTGGGCCGCCGCCCTGTTTAACCAGCATGTGCTGACTTGGTACTTTGCATGAGGGGACTGAGAAATTTGTTTACGCTGTGCATTCAGTATGCAGAAGCTGCACATTTCTCTTTACATCATGTTTCCCAAAACCATTTTTAGACTCTGCTGTCATCTCTGCAAGCTGCTCTCGGGAGTGGGGGAGGGCAGGGTGCTTCAGGGGTTTGGGCGAGGCTGGATTTCGATCCCCACTCGTGGTTTCCTCTGTCCTGATGTGGGGGGCACAGAGTGGGGGAGCACACAGCCCCCCGCGCGCTTGCCGCCCCCTCCACAGAGGAGACGTGGAGGCTCAGTGAGGGTAAGTCACGGGCCCAAGGCCACTGTGTGCTTTTGTCCAGCTAAAACCCAGGTTCTTTCTTAAAGGGGAAAAACAAGGTGAGACGAGTGAAGACCATCTACGACTGCCAGGCGGACAATGACGACGAGCTCACGTTCATGGAGGGGGAAGTGATTGTCGTCACAGGGGAGGAGGACCAGGAGTGGTGGGTATGTACCAGGCCGCCTCGGGTGGGCGCCCCCGGGGACCGGGGTCCTCACTTGCCCGCCAGCGTTCTCGTGGGGCGTCTTCTCTCCCCGAGTCGTCTAGAAATGCAGGCGTGGAGCTCTGACACCGGGTCGGGAGAACGAACGTGCGCCTGTGCTTTGCCCTCGTGATCGTACAACCTGCGAGCCGCAGGCATTTCCTGCTTTTTCAGATGTGAAATTGAGGCTCGAGGTTAAGCATGTGACACAGGTCGGAGGCAGGCGGTCAGCCTTCGGAAGCATCTCTGACCTCAGAGCCCGAGTCCCCGTGTCAGGCCATCCCGGGCTGGGCATCAGGGCCGGGGGCTCCATCCTCAATCCGGCGGTTCTGCCTTTGTAAAGTGGGGCATGATACCCTCCTCCCTTGATTTTACGGGAGTAAACAGAAATATCTACAAAAATCCCTTTTACGTTAAAACCTGCTGCCCGAGTGTCCTCACACAGCTTGGAGATTCTCAGCGGCTCCAAGGGCAGCCCGACCATCTGTGCTGTTGAGGCTGTCAGGATTGAGCCTCCTGTGACAACCGGCAGGCCAGAGGCACCACGTGGGTGGTGGCCACCCGTGGCAGGTGTCTCTCCTGGCTGGGGATGCTGCTTCCTCTCAGCCTGGGTCCCACCTGCCCGGAGGGACCCGTTCTGTGTGCTGAGGAAGGGACCTGCGGTTCACAGCTAAGCCAGCAGAGCCTGCCAGGGCCCGAAGCACAGGTGCACGCACACGTGTACACACATGCAAACACACGTCCACACGCAGCAGGCATGCGTGCTCCTTTGGCTTTTCTTCCTTTGGGCCTGGAGAGCACCTCCAGACTCCTGATCACAGGTTCTGCATGGACCGAATCAGCGGCTCAGAGGCCCGGGCAGCTTTGCCCCCCAGAGTTCCGACTGTCAGGACCTGGGAGGGTGGGTGCTCTGAGCCTCTGGCCAGTGGGAGCCAGGGGTGCTTGGGAGAGCAGGATGACTGGCCTGCAATGTGCACAGTGCTGCAGCCGAGACATCCCGGAGGAAGTGATGAGGCCTCTCTCTCTCTCGGGGGTGGGGGGCGGCCCGGCCCCGGTGGCCCTTCCTGCCTCTCCCAGGTCCAGCCGGCTCCTGGCGTGGAGCCTGCTAGAGAGCCAGGTTAGAATCACAACAAGGAGGTGGGCTCTGAAGACCCCGGCGGGAGTCACTTTGTAGCTCTGTGGCCTCCAATAAGGCACGTCCCTCCCATAAGCCTGTTTCCTGCTCAGAAATGAGACAGGAGTAACCTGCCTCCCAAGGGTGTCCCAAGAACTCGCTTGGTGATACGCTGGTATTACTATAAACAAGCAGTGATCGGATCCTTCGCTAGGAATCTGATAACAACAGCAGAGGGCCCAGAGCGAGTTAAGTGGAAAGTTTTCACTGATGCCTCTAGCATCCTCCTCGGTGGAGATTTTTTTTTTTAACTATTTTATGTATTTATGCATGAGAGACAGGCAGAGGGAGAAGCAGACGCAGGGAGCCTGATGTGGGACTCGATCCCGGGTCTCCAGGATCACACCCCGGTCTGAAGGCAGCACTAAACCGCTGAGCCACCAGGGCTGCCCTTGGCGGAGATTCTGTGTGCCGTCAGCACATCTGCCGAGCCAGACGTGAAAATAATGCCGCCCCTGCCACCAGAGATTTCCGATTCACAAATCCTCTCACGGGCAGGACACCAACTAAGACCACCCCCCACTCCCACCCCCCGGGTGGGTAAGTGAGGCCTTGCCGTCGGGTCCACCCTCAAGGTGAGAGAACCGTGCACGGTAGCCCAGGTGGCTGCCCAGGTGACCGCCCCGTAGGTAAAGGGAGCAGCGCAGGCTAGCCCACAGCTCCAGCTCCAGCCACCGCCAACACCACGGGGGCTTGTGGACGGAGGTGGGAGCTGGCCTGGCCCGGCTCGTCAAGCCACCCTCCTGTCTGTGCATCGTCCCTTCCGGCCAGTGCGCGTGTCCGCGCTCTCTGCTGAAGGCTCGGGCGAGGATTCCCTTAACGCAGCGCCTCTATGTCCGAGGTAGTTAGGAAGTCCTCGCAGGCGGCCGTGGTCACAGGCGCAGGCGGCGGACGGCGGAGCTGCCGCAGAGGCCACCGTCCACGTCAGGCCCTCCCCGTCTCCTTTCCCCACGGCAGCCAGGAAACAAGCCCTGGGCCAGAGCCAGCCCTTCGCATCTGTGTGATTTTTCATAGAATCTCCCAACAGGCCTGGGAAGAAAGGGTATCTTAGCCCCATTTTACAAACAGGAGGCGTCGCAAGGTTTGTGTGAGGTCACGGGGCCAGAAAGGCAGTCGCACCCCCGGGTGGGGGATGCACTCGGGGGTCTGCAGCCTGCGTGAGCGCGCAGGTGGGTTCTTCCCCCCCCATCAGGGGTGGGTGTAGACCTCGGCGGACAGGATGAGGATCCCGGGCGGGGCTGCCTCACGGGCCCGCCGTGTGTGCTCCGTGACATCCGCGTGCAAGTGCCGGAGCGGTTGTACCTTGTGTTACGACCGCCCGTAGTACGCAGCTGACAGCGGGGCAGGGTGAGCGCACGCCCCGCCCCGGGCCTCGGGGCCCAGTCCAGGCGCGCGTGGGCTCCGCGGGGCGGCCTGACGCCTGTCTCTCCTCCCTGCAGATCGGACACATCGAAGGACAGCCCGAGCGGAAGGGGGTCTTCCCGGTGTCCTTTGTTCACATCCTGTCCGACTAGCAGAAAGCAGAGCCCGACGATTGTCCACATCCTCACGCGAGACTGCTGCCTGCACGTAACCCCGTGCACACGTGTGTATATAGCTGCTGTTACAGAGCGAGAGACTCCCGGAAGGGCCACCTCAGGAGGGGACTCGGTGTGTGCTGTAAATACCCCGTGGGCTCCGCCCTCGCCGGCGGTGGGGGGCCTGGGCCCGGCACTTCCATCCCGATGCCCTTTCCCAGCAGACAGACAAACCCAGGAGCGCAGGAGCTGCTGGCGTTGCGGAGAGAGGGTCTCCGGCCACCGCTGCGGGGCGGGGGGGCGGCTCTGTTCCTCACCAAACAGTATTGGCAGCCGCGTTGCCCGCAGCGCAGCCTTAGCAGACAGGTGGGTTCTGTTGTCCAGGTGAGACTCGCAGCTCCGCGAGAGCAGCCCGTAGTGCTAGCTGGGGACACGGTTTACAGCTGCCGCAGCCGACGTGGGTATTTATTACAGAGAGAAGTGCTCGGTTCAGTGTGTAAGTGTTATTACTCCTCCGGCAAAGTGTCCACCGACCCAGAACCTTCGGTGGCACCTCACGGTCCCCACCGCCTCGCGCAGGGTAGGCCAGGTGGCTGTATACTGTCTTCTGGCGACGCGTGCCCGCCCCTGAGATATTACCTCATTATGCAGAAATAACATATCCTTCACGACTATTTTGACAAAAGCTTAAAACGCATCTGATGAAGTTCAACTCTGAGGAACCGAGGACCGCCAGGAAACATTAGCCTCCACGTTATGCATGCATTAGAAGCTTACCTGAGATCTGCCTTTTATAAAGGAATAGTACGGACAAGTGGAACTGTACGTTTTTTTTAACTTGATCGCCATTAAAGCAGAAATTATAAGGTCGCAACAACACCCGTTTCTAGTCAGTCATTTGGCTTTCCCAGAGCGTGAAGTTCCATATCCTATGCTGAATTTGCATCCCGCACACGTGTTAAAAGCATCCGATACGTCAACTTAAATTATTTTCTTAGTCTTGTCCCCTGGTCAGTTTTAAGCTCGTGAAAGACGGATTCACGAAGATGACGGATTCAAAGGTCAGGCCCCCACCCCCCAGCCCCCACGCTTTCCCCACCACCGAGCCCGGGTGCCGCAACCAGCCTCTTCTTCCCCCGTGCTCTTGATCACGCCCCAGTCGTAGGTGAGGTTCCCGGGCTTACGCTCCGTTGCGTAGACGCGGCACCGTCAAGCCAGGTCCCAGCCGAGTGCCGTGACCGGGCGGCCTCCCCGCAGCGAGTCTGCCTCCACGGCCTCCTGGTGCCAACACCGTGAGGACCGGCTCGCGGCCATCAGTCCGGGTTCTGGAAAGAACACAGTAGCCGCCCTCCCGGGGCAGCGGGGCTGCTCTCTTGATTGCCAGGCTCGTGTGTCCCTCTGGCATCACGTTTGCTTAAACTGCTTTGCTGGCAACAGCGCCGAGAGCTAAGAGTTCTGAGCAGCTAACCTCGGCGGCGAGAGGGAAAGGTCCACTTCACAGAAGCACAACTCCCCACCGACCCCTCGGAGAAGCCCCCGTAGCAGCGTCTCCGCGCTCAGTGAATAGTGATTTAGTTCCGCTTAAGTGAGTACTATGAAAACTTCGAATAACCACCTGATAGGTAAACCTTGCATGACAAACCTGCAACACAACATCTCAGCTGTTCTGGAAAGTGATGTTAAGCAGTTGTCGCCCGTGGCGGGGTGGGGGGGGGACCCCGTGAGCTCCCCGCACAGAAGGCGGGCGTCGGGGAGCCCTTCCCGGGGCGTCTGCAGCCCCTGCTCGCGGGCCGCGCTGGTGTCAGGACAGGAGGTCTCCGTCCGGAGTGACTTAGGGCCCTGGTTCATTCAAGTACACGTTTTTAGTTGCGTTCAAGAACTATTCGTTTTCGTGGCCTACCGTATTTCCAGCTGATCTCAAAATAAACTGGTTTTTCTAAAAAAAAAAAAAACTCAAAACCTAGATGTCTAAAATTACATGGAGTCATTGTCTGTTCTTCTTTTCTTCTTTTGCAACAACTTTACACAAACGCATTTTTTTTTTTAATGCCTCCCCGCCCCGGTTTTGTTTTTGTTTTCATGAGGAATCTGAGTTCTCTCTAACCCAGCTTACTGCGGGACATAGGAAAGCTAAGTATAAATACCTTTGGTGATCTCGGTCGGGTGTGAGTCTGATAAGTGAACCACGATCTGCAATCCTGTACATGATATAGTATTTTGAAGGTTATGGAACCTTATGGAAAAAAAAAATAGTTAATTAGTTCTTTTTTTCCCCCAGAGGGGAAAGTTACATTCTGCAAATAGTCTGTATCTTATTTTACTGTTGAACAGCAATTGCTATTTATTTTTTTATTGCCTAGAACTTCTACATGTTGTGTAGGGATCCCGTAGCGCCACCAGGTAAATTCCAAACTCTCATCTGGATGTTACCACCAGACATCAGTACGCTTGTCATTTCACATGTATTTAATGTGACTGTTTTTTCAGTACTGTATGTGTTAATTTCTACTTTTTTTAATATTTAAAATTGCTTTTAAATAAACATATTCTCAGTTGATCCCAAACATCTGAAATCAAACCATTTTGTGACTTGTCCACTGTGTTCCATGTGGAGAGAAGCAAGACTGCTTGGCTGTGCTTTGTGGGGGGATGGATAACAGATCAGTCCAGCTCCTGTGTAAAAGCTCGCTTTGGATGCATAAAAATGTCCATTGCGTTCCTCAGCTTGCAAAACATAGATCTCAGCATTTTGGGGTTCCCCCCCCATTCTTGCACCCACTCCATGTGAAGAGGGAGGGCGGGGGTAGCCCGGGTGGCTCAGCGGTTTAGCGCCGCCTTCAGCCCAGGGCATGACCTTGGAGACCCAGGATCGAGTCCCACAAGAGGCTCCCTGCATGGAGCCTGCTTCTCCCTCTGCTTGTGTCTCTGCCTCTCTCTCTTTTTGTGTCTCTCATGAATAAATAAATAAAATCTTTAAAAAAAAAAAAAAAAGGGAGGGTGGGGAGCAGCCCCAGGGCCAGGGGCTGGACCTATATGACCTCATCTATCCCTCAACCCATCAAGAAGCACGCGTGCACCCCTCCACTTTACAGAGCCCGAGAACGAGGCTCGGAAGGACTCACTGTCACGTGGGAGGTGCCATGGCTGGTAAAAGACCAAGTCAGGAGTCTAAAAGAGTGGGTCTGGCACCAAGGCTGTGCTAGAAAGTTCCTAGTCGCATTGCCAAGTTCCAGTCAGAGGCACAGAGGTGAGCAACCCCCGAGGCTACAGCACCTAAGCCCCCAAAGCGTTTGGCATCCTCCACTTCCCTGCCCTGAGCTTCAGTGGACACGGTGCTGGTCACACACCTGGGCCAGGTAGGCCCGCCCAGCCGTGCTGCCGGGCAAGTGGGCTTTGGCCTGGGAACCAGTGACTCTCGGGGTATTTCTGGGACGGGCTAGTGGAATCCTCTGGATCATTCAGGCAAAGGGGCAGCAGCTTTCTCTCTAATCGGTGTTGCCCTGGTTCCATTGGTTCTGTATTATTGTACACCTGGGACGGTGTCTGGTGGAAACTACAGACCTGTCACCGTGGAGCGCTGGGAGCCACGGACGGCCCTCCCCCAGCCATGCTGGAAACCGGAGGAACCTCTCATCTCCGGGCTCTCGGGCCTTTGAGGCCTAGATGGTGGATGAGCCCACTTCCTGTGTGTGCATTCGGTCCTCCGTGGGCGAAAATCCTCTTGAGGCACGTCCGCCCGCAGAGCTGAGCTGCCTGGCTCAGGGTCACTCATGGTGGCACGGTGACCCCAAGTCCAGGTGGCCTCAGCAGCAGCCTGCCCCCCCCCCCGCCCCTGCCTGCTCGATTCTCCTCTAGCCCACACCGCGTCCAGGGGTGCGTGGAGGAGAGAGGGTACCTACAATTCGATCTCTGCTGCTCCCCACCCGCGGGTGTTCTCATCCCTCCCAGGTGGAATCTTCTTCCCCGGGGTCTGCAGGATCAGCTAATTCTGAGCTGACGGGCTCCCCTCTCTGCAGATGAGCCTGGGCTGCCCCGTGCCCACCCCCGGTGAGGCCACCTATCTGAGGGTGCAAGTTCCCCAAACACTTTGCATCAAGAGGCTGCCGGCCTGTGGTTGCAAAGAGGAGCCTGCAGGGAGGCGGGGAGACGGGGATGGAGAGGCACTGGTCATTTGGGGGGCCCCCCTCTCTCCGTGGGGAGCTTGCTTGGGGTCAGCAGTTTGCCCTCCAGCTGAAGCTCCCCCTCCCCTGCTGATGGGGGGGTGAAGGCAATGAGCTCACAGCGCAGGCTGGAGAGAGAGTGCTCCTCCCCTGCAATGGCCGGAGGGGCCCCCAGAGTGGTGGGCACCCCCACTTGCACGGTGACCCCTCACCTGCCCTGAGCCTCTGGACTGGTCTCCTCCCTGCCTTCCAGGTGAGCAGGGCAGGGATCTGACTTGAACCCCGAGCTCAGGGCACGGGTGGCCGCCAGCCATGACCCGGGGCTGTCTGTGTGTTGCTACTGGGCTCCCTGGCTGCCCTTTCTGAAGGGAAACGGAGTCAAGGCCAGCCAGCCCCAGCCCCCTGTGGACACGTCAGCCTTCGGGGAGGCGGGAGTTGTGAACCAGCAGGGGGTTGGCCTGCGGAGGGCCGGCCTGGGGAGCATCCTTGCAGCTGCTCTGCAGCGGAGCCAGAGGTGGGGCTGGCGCGGGGTCCCGGTGGGTGTCGAAAGGGCAGCAGGCAGCAGCGAGGGAGCTGGCCTCCGTGAGCACAGCAGCCTCGTGTGCAAGCAAACATCGAAACACTCAAGCTCCTGAAAACAGGAATTAAAGCTCAGATAAACACAGCTGTTTTGCAAAAATCTTACCACACAGCAAAAACCCTAGACTGGGGCTCAGAAGCCCAAAACTTTGACCTTCTGCAAAAGCGCCCCGGGAGAAGCCGTGCTGGGCCGCGCTGGGCTTCCCACTCCCGTGGACAGAATTTTCAGTGCCGCCTTGCAGGTCCCAGCAGATCTGAGAACGGAGATCGCACGTGTGCCGTCTGCACGCTGGCCTGAAAATACATTAGGGCCAGCTCTTCGGGCTTGCACTAGCATCATCTGGGGGCCTCGGGTTCAAATCAGACTGGGGGGCCCTGTCCTCAGAGACTGAGGATCTGAGAACAGTTCTGAGTCTCAAGAGGCGGCCCAGGAGTCTGCAGGGAGCCGGCATCCCCAGGTGACCCCCATGCACGGCGGTGGGGGGTGGGCACACCTCACTTTCCCCAGCGACAGGTGAAAAGTCAAACAAACGTACACCGCGCTTGACATGCGGTTGGTGCCTAAATGTTCCTTGAATGAGCGATTGCACGAAACCTGGCAAAAGCACCCGCCGGAGGGGGGTCAGGTTAGAGGGGAAGCATCTGGCTTTCAAAGGCCTGGGGAGCACCCGCCCCAGCGAGGGCTGAGGCCCCGGAGCCTCTGATCCACATTTGCTCTGCCCACTTGCACTGCACATTGCTGACTCCCACCCAGTAAACAGGCGCCTGGACAATGGTCCTCTTTTTGTGGCCGCTAAGCCGCAGGACAAAGATTCACAAGAATGCATTGTCCGAATGTGCGGCCTGAGTTCCTGCGCGGCGGGTCCCCTTAGAAAACTCCGAGCGCAGGACTCCCCTGGCCGCTCCGCCCCCGACGCCAGGCGACTGCGGCCCTGCCTGGACCTCGGCTCTCGGGTCGGGTCGAGGAGGAAAGCTCTGGAGGGTCTGCAGCAGGTGCCCCCAGGCCTTCCCGTCTTCCCTTCCACACTGGGCCGGTGGCCTGGGGTTCCCTTCCCCGCTAAAGCCAAGGCCTCCTCTGGTCCAGCCCGAAGGGGAAGATGCTGGGGTGGGCGAGCCAGCTTGCAAGGAGAGGGGAAGATGGATGGGGGAGTCGGGCAGGAGGCAGAAAATAGGGACAGGGTGAAAGTGAAGTTGCCTGGGAATCTGTCTACTAAAGCTGAACACACATGCCCCCAGACCCTGAGACACCCCGGACCCAGAGACCACCCGGGACCCAGAGACTACCCCGGACCCAGAGATGCACAGGGACCCAGAAAAACCCCAAGATCCAGAGACACCCCAGGACCCAGAGATGCCCCAGGACCCACAGTTGCCCTGGGACTCAGAGACATCCGGGACCCAGAGTTGCCCTGAGATACCCTGGACCCAGAGATGCCCCGGGACCCAGAGACACCCCGGGACTCAGAGATCCCCTGGGACCCAGAGATGCCCCGGGACCCAGAGACGCCCCGGGACTCAGAGATGCCCTGGGACTCAGAGATGCCCTGGGACCCAGAGACGCCCCGGGACCCAGAGACACCCCAGGACCCAGAGACCACCCTGGACCCAGAGATGCCCCGGGACCCAGAAAAACCCCAAGACCCAGAGACACCCCAGGACCCAGAGTTGCCCCAGGACTCAGAGACACCCCGGGACCCAGAGTCGCCCTGAGACCCAGCGACACTCTGGGGGCCCAGAGATGCCCCAGGGCCCAGAGACATCCAGAGATGCCCCAGAACCCAGAGACGCCCCAGGAGAAGCGTGTGCACACGCAGACCAAGAGGGCAGAGTGTCCATAGCGGGACTCTGTGACCGTGGAAACCTTGAGAGTGCCCAGACGTCCTCAGCAGTACCACGGGCACAGAAACGGATTGATCGCCCAAGGTGATGGGGGCGACCACCGTACCGGCGCACAGGGGTGCCCCCGTGCTGAGTGCAGGAAGCCAGACTCTGGAGGCTGCCCTTTGATTCTGTCTGGCAAACCATCCATGTGGGCTGCAAGCCAGGAACGGCCGTTGCCCCAAGGGGAACCTACAGAACCTGGTGGACTTCGGGGTGCAGGTACTATATTCTATTTCTTTCTCTGGGCGCCGCTCGCACGTGTTTTCTCAGTTTGTGCAAACTCTTCTACAGAAATGACTACCCAGAACCTTGGCCCGTTTTCGAACTGGCTTGTCTTTCCGTTAATGTGTTGTAGGTGTTCTTTATGTATCCTAGATACAAGTCCCTTTCAAATATATGATTTGCAAACATTCTGGGGGTGGTTCTCCCATTCTGGGGGTGGTCTTTTCCTTCCACTCTTCGACATGAACGTGTCTTCAAGAAGATGGGACTTCCAGGAATCACAGACCCTAAAGCCTTGAAAGCCAGTCAAATTACCTAAATGTGTGGGGTGACCTTTGGTATTTCTCTGGTAATGCTGGTCAGTTTGGGCTGAACTCAGCATTTCTGTGGCCTCTGGAAGCGGCGATGTGGGCTTCGGATCCTCCAGGCCTGGGGCTGAGGTGGGGTGTCTTCCTCACAGGTGAGGGACTCTGGGCAAGTCGGCCTGCCCCTCAGCCCCTACTTTGTCCATGAAGCGTGGCCTCCGCCGCTGGCCTCACAAAATGAACAGAGAACGGACAACTTGGGGCATTCTACAATAGGCCCTCCTGAATAATTTGTGAAGTGTGTGTGTGTTTTACTTTGAAAAATATCTTTTTTTCATAAAATAGAAGACCTGCATCTGGTCCAGTATAAATCCGGGGTCCTGTACGTGATAACCGCCTCCCTCGGCCTGCTGCTCGTGTCAAGGTGCCTGGCACAGCTCCCTCACCTTCTACCTCCAGATCATTCTTAACTGCTCCTAGTGCTTTTAGAAGAGGAAGCTTGAACCCACTACCTCATCGGGCAGCAGGGGGAAGATGAAAGTGCTAAACATCCTTGCTTTTGCTTTTGCTTCTTCTTACATCGGGAGCAAAAAGGAGATTTCTCAGCTTCTTGGGCCAATGAGAACTTTACCAACAGGGGCGCCTGGGTGGCTCAGTGGTTGAGCGTCTGCCTTTGGCTCAGGTGGTGATCCTGGGGTCCTGGGATCGAGTCCCACATTGGGCTCCCCAGAGGGAACCTGCTTCTGTGCACATAGGCCTCTCTCTGTCTCTGCCTCTCTGTGTGTGTGTGTCTCTCATGAATAGATAAAATCTTAAAAAAAAAAAAAAAAAAACTTTACCAACAACTGAAGACAAAACAAAAGTGTTCTTGGTTCCCCCCACTTTGTGGAGGAAACCCTTCTGGCCCCAGCAGGGGTTTCTTAGTCTCCCCAACAGCACCACCCACACCACACAGAGGGGGACACCCCCCGCCCCAATGGAGCTGCCCCAGAAGTCAGGTGCACTGGGGGTCTGGGGCAGTGCGGCCGGTGCTGGTCTCAGGCCCAGAGGCTGCGGGGTCTGGAGCCGGGCCTTTCACAGACAGCTGTCCCCGGGGGTCACCCACACACCAACGAAGGTCAAAGGTGGAGCTGTGAGTTTAAAAATAAAAATGAAACTTCTTGTAGAAGTTCCTCCTCTGGCACCCCACCCCACCCCACCCCCACCCCGCCTTTCCACGGAAGTTCACTCCCTTCCATGAGTCAGGCTGGGAAATGCTGATGGGATGATAACTCACCCCAGGTCGCAGAACCCTCCCCGCAGGGCAGGCCTCCCGGTGGAGCTGCCCACCACCCCCCGCCCCCCACCAACCCCTGCGACCCCGCCAGCCTGGAGGTCCTGGGGAGCCACGCCGGGAGCAGGTGCCCAGTGCTCCCCACCCCCGCCCCCCGACTGGCAGTCCTCCCCCACACCTGGGGGTCTCCCCACCTGCCCGCAGCAGGGGTGGAGCCTGCGGGGCCCCGACTCTGTACTTTGAGCAGATCCACCCAGTGGTTCTGAGGCCACTGGTCATGGACTTTGAAAAATAACACTGAAGCATTTTGCCTTTTTTTTTTTTTTTTAATCAAACCAACATGTGACCATGAAAGCGAGGATGGAGATGGCCCGGGGCCTGGCCTGGCCTCTGCCCCTTAATCCGGTGTGGCCCCGTCCAGCCCCTGGGGGGAGGGGGGGTGTCCTGCCCTCGGCTGCTCACCTGCACCTGTACCTGCACCTGCACCTGCACCTTCACCTGCGGCCGCCGCACAGACTGAAGGTCCTACCAGGCCCCGGCCGACCTGCCCTCTTCAGGCTCCCCGTAGCACTAAGCACATCATGGGGCCGCAGGTAACATCTGGCGGGGGGGGGGGGGGGGGGGGGGCAGCGGAGAAAGAAAAGCCGGACCCCATCCCACCAAACTTATGCTGAGAGGAGAATGCCGTGAGGTGGAGCTCCTTCCCTCCGGCCTGGTAGAGGGGAGTCCGAGACAACGGAGTCCTGACCCTCGAAATCAAATGCAATTGGCACTGTCGTGAATGTAGTTCCACTTGAGCCTGTGTGCAACCCGAAGACGGGGGGATGAGCAGGGGCAGGAGGGGCGGGAGGGGACTAGGAAGGAACCCCTGGGTCACCACCCCCCAGCACTGCTGGTCCCAGGACGGTGGAGCCCGGGTTCTGGCCTTGCTCGGCTCCAACCAATGGGATGACCTTGCACAAGCCTTCTCCCTTCTGTGTTCTAGCTTCTTCATCTAGAAAACAGGGAGTCCATAGGTCTGCCCCTCCTGGCGCTGTTGGGAGCATGTGTGTGTCTGCGCTGGTCTCTGTGTGTGTCTGCGTGCACACGTGTGTTCTTGCCATGGTTAGTGTCCCTTCAAAATTCATGTGCTGAGATCCTAACCCCCAGTGTGATGCTATCAGGAGGTGGGGCCTTTGGGGGGTGATGAGGTCATGAGGATGGAGTCCCCCGAGTGGGGTCGGTGCCCTAGTGACAGAGGCCCCAGAGAGCTCCCTCACCCCTTCCACCATGTGAGGGCACAGCAAGCAGAAAGCCCTCTTCAGAAGCAGACCCCCCAGACACCAAATCTGCTGGGGCCTTGATCTTGGACTCCCCAGCCTCTGGGGAAAAATAAATACAGAGAAATAAGTTTCTGTTTGAAACCACTTGGTCCCTGATAAACTACTCATTCCTAGATTGAATCACTTCTCATGTGCAAGGGGTGGGGGGGGACATGTGCTCATGCTATGTGTGTACGTGTGAGCATGTGCTTGTGTGCTAAGCTCTGAGCATGGTAAATCACTGTTCTGTTAGATGAGATGATTTTTCGACTTGCCATGACCTTCTGGAAGGTGTGCAATCTCTTGCCCTCCTGGCTGCTCTGCTGTGATGACCCGCTGCAGGGGTTAGGAGCCTGACTCCCATGCACCCCAGTCAGCTTCCCCTCCAGTGCCCCAGGGGAGGCGGGTCACAGCTTCAGGATGGTATCTGTCCTGGCACCTTCCAGGCTCTGTCCCAGTTCAAGGGCTTCAGGCGCCTGCCAAGGAGAGGGCGGCAGTGGGATCCCACAGGTCCAAGGAGACAGAGTGGGCTGGACCCCCGAGAACATTTGCACCCAGGAGAAGCCTCACTGTTCCCGGGTATCCCTGGCCCAGGGAGGTCAAGCGACTTGCCCAGGGGTTTATTGAACACTTATTATTTGCCTCGCATCCTTCTAAACACTTAAAATAGCTTAGTGTGTTTTAGCCTCAAAGAAAGTACATTAAGTAAGTGCTATTAGTATTTCCACTTTACAGGTGGGGCCACGGGGGCTTAGTGGGCCCACTGTCCTATTGCTGCCATAACAAATCACCATAGACTCAGTAGTTTACAACCCAAATGTACTCCCCCACCGATCTGGATGTCAAGAGTCTAAATCAAGGTGCTGGCGGGGCTGTGATCCTTCTGGAAACTTTAGGGGAGAAGCCCTCTCCTTGGCTCTTGCGGTTTGCAGAGGCTGCTGCCCTTCCTTGGCTGCATCTTCCAAGTGTGTGGTGACGATGTCACATCTCCTTGTTCCCGCTTTGCCCCTCTCGCCGCTGTGCGTAATTACATTTCGAGGACATTGGGCCCGCCCGGATTTTCCAGAATAACCTGCTGATCTCAAAAATCTTAATCACGTCTGCAAAGTGCCTTTTGCTGTTTGAGGTAACCTAGTCCCAAGTGCCAGGAATAGGACACGGGCATCTTGTGGGTGGTGGTGTGGGGCGGGGACTTACACATCCCCCCTGCACAGCTGGAGAGTAGACAGTCTGGGTGGGGGGTGCCCAGGGGGCTTGCTTCTTCAAACCACTGTCATCACGTTTTGATCCGTTCCTGTTCCCGGCAGCTTTCCCACCCACGACAGGTGGACAGGGCTCGCAGCTGGCTCGGCCCTTGGTGGGTTCCCCCGCCGCACACCCCGCAGCCAGGGCAAGGGGCAGCCCAGGCAGGAATGGACAGGGAGTGTGGCCCCCAGGAAGCCCAGCCTGGCTCCCCAGGCCTCTGGGTCTTTAATCTCTTTCCAGTTGGAGACAAGCTCTCCCAGTGTCTGGACGCCCCTCTTCCTGGAATGGCACCCAGGCCTCCTCCTGAGAGCCATCCTTGCTCTCAACAAGTATTTGCCATCTACGACCTGCGTGCCAGGGCTCCGCTTCCTTTCCCAAGAGAAAAATCATGCCTATGTGGACGCTCAGGGTCGAGTCAACAAAACAAAAACGGCCACAATACTTACATAATGCAGTTGCCAGGAGGGTGGCAGCCTAAATTTTAATCATCCTTTTGGCAATACATGAGAGGCACAAGAAATATTAACACACTGACCGAAATTCCAACTCTTGGGAAACTTCCCTATGAAAAATACAAGATTTATACCATTCTGTTAACAAACACGTGTGACTAGTTAATTATAGCACATCCACCCAAGAAAATACGTAGCTGCAAAAAGAACTGCGGGACATACAAACGTGCTTAATACGTGATGTTTTCAGGCGTAACCTCACACCCACCAACAGGGGACTGATTCACGAGGTGAGGTGCATCCTGACAACAGCACTAGCAGCTGTCAGAGAGGACGTGGGCATCGTCCCACCTGCCAAAAGAGAAGGAGATCTCTGTTACGTACGCGGGTTATGCTCGGAAAAATTCCGGAGGGATTTGAGTGCCGTAGTTCTGAGGTCAGAACTGTTAAGTCCGCAGCTTTTTATGTGTCTAATACAGGGGTGGGTGCCTGGCTGGCTCAGTCAGAAGAACATGGGACTCTTGATCTCGGGGTCGTGAGTTCGAGCCCCATGTGGGGTGTAGAGATGACTTAAATACCAAAAAAATTTTTTAATTAAAAGTTTAAAAAATATCTATTACATAGATTACATATAAATATATAATAAAGTGGTGGTGATGACAAGTCTTGCCATAAAGCACATAGCAGCTTTAATAAATTTGAAGCTACACATATTCACCTGTAACTCAGCTGCTTTACCTCTTGGGCACGAATGAAATTCTTTCCTACATGAGCACAAGGAGACAGGGCAAAGGATATCCCTGCAAAAGCCCTGTTTAAAAGAGCAAAATGCTGCAGGCACCCGGGGGGCTCAGTCGGTGAGGTGTCTGCCTTCGGCTCAGGTCGCCATCCCAGGGCCCTGGGATGGAGCCTCGTGTTGGGCTCCCTGCTTCTCCTTCTCCCTCTGTCCTTCCCACCTGTTCATTCCTTTCTCTCTCTCTCTCTCTCTCTCTCTCTCAAATAAATAGATAAAACCTAAAAAACAAAACAAAACAAAAAGAGAAAAAATACTGGAATAATGCAGATGTCATCTGCAGAACGGACCAAACAATCGTGGTCACCTATACAGTGGAATGCTTGCTGATGAAGCGTTGACAAATTCTTGGGATGAATTAACTGGTTTTTCCAGGTGCGGTTCTAATACCTAGAAGATGGCCCGTTCTCGTGGAGCTTGCCTGGCAGTAGAGGAGGGAGGGGAACAGAGGGCTGGAGAGACCGGCTCCCGGGGTTCACGTGGCGGTAATGAACCGCTCTGAGTCACTCCACGAACAGCCCAGGGCTGCATGTAGCCACACGAATAGCGTTGAGCAAAAAAAGAAAGGTGCAGAAGGGTCCATGCAAAATGAAACCATTTGTATAATAGGTAGTTTTAGCAACCAACACAACTCTACACATTGTCCGTAGTTACGCAGCGATGAAGGGCTAACTCCGGACCAAGGGAGGGGGCGGTGGCTCAGCGGGGGACATGGGATGTCCCTGTCCTGTCTCCTCCTCCCACAGAAAAGGAAAGAAGAAAAGAAGGAGCAAAGGGGAGCAGGGAAGAGAGAGATCCGATGGAAAAGTGGCAAACCCTGAAGAGAGGGGAGCACGCGTGGGACGGTAGGCGAGCGCTTGGCCACGCTGCGGGGCGGTTTGGTGGCGCGAGGAGGGCCAGGCTCTTCGGGAAGGAGGTGCTGGCTGAGCAGGCCATCTCTCCCCCCAGGCCGCAAACTCTATCCCCCCCAAAAGAAATGAAAACCCAAACCATTTTGTCTCCTGGACATAAGCCGTGGGCAGGCGGCCTCCCCTCCATCCTGCTCTGTGCCCTGCTCCTCTGCTTGGTTTCCTCCCTCGTCTGGCCTCCCCCCTTGTGAAACTTCAGAGTCTGGTCACAGAGCATCTGGGACCCCCGGGAACAGCTCCGCGGCCCGCACCGGTGCTCCTGCTGTGTGCAGCCCCAGGGCTCACGACGGTCCCCTGCTCCCTGACCTCTTCCAGGAAAATAGGACCCGAGCACCTGCTGGGGGCCAGGGCCTGTACTGCGTGCTCGGGAGTGGGGGGAGCACGATCCCCTTTTCTTTTCTTTTTTTTTTTAATTTTATTTATTCATCAGAGACAGAGAGAGAGAGGCAGAGACACAGGCAGAGGGAGAAGCAGGCTCCCTGCAGGGAGCCCGACGTGGGACTCTATCTTAGGTCTTAGGGTCAGGCCCTGGGCTGGAGGCAGCGCTAAACTTCTGAGCCACCCGAGCTGCTCACAATCCCCTTTTCTATTTTTTTTTTAAGATTTATGTATTTATTTATTCATAAAAGACACAGAGAGACAGAGAGGCAGAGACACAGGCAGAGGGAGAAGCAGGGCCTGACGTGGGTCTCTAGGATCACGCCCTGGGCTGAAGGCAGGCACTAAACCGTTGAGCCACCCGGGCATCCCACCCCGGGGTCCTTTAGAGACTTGATTTTTTTTTTCCTTCAATGAAGTTTATTTATTTATTTTTTTTAATTAATTAATTATTTATTTATTTATGATAGTCACAGAGAGAGAGAGAGAGAGACAGAGACACAGGCGGAGGAAGAAGCAGGCTCCATGCACCGGGAGCCTGATGTGGGATTCGATCCCGGGTCTCCAGGATCGCGCCCTGGGCCAAAGGCAGGCGCCAAACCGCTGCGCCACCCAGGGATCCCATCCTTCAATGAAGTTTAAAGTGAACTTTCGTCTATCCAAAAAATAAAATTCTGTTGTAGGCTTATGACTCTCTTCCACAAAGAAAGAAAAAAAAAAGAGAGAGAGACAGGATTCGGGGTAAAACGGTGTCATTTTCCCAACTGGTAGTTGTTGGGAAGAATCGCTTTACTCCATGT